>NC_134402.1:26820011-26832511 GCF_038048845.1 Mixophyes fleayi | reverse complement strand
GCGATGCTGGTTAACATTGAGAAATGGATTGTTTACATGTAGTGATTTATTTGATAGCTGAGCTTTCTTTAGCCCTTTACTGCTGGATTTTATAGATGCAGAAACACGCAAAACTTACAGTTAGAGATTAGCCAAATTATCCAAATTGCTCTATAGAATATTCGTCTCATACCACATTTTAGCCACTGCATCACGCGTTTCTCCACTGAAAGTTGGACACCAGTGTTCCGTTCAGAATTTCCCCAACCATTTTTGTTCCACATGGAATTCAAATCTAGCCCAGAGGATATCAGGTTGCGTGAGGGTTCTCCAGAAGTAGGCTGATTAAAATTAACATCTTACTAAAAGTTAAAGCTAAAAAAGTTAACCTGTTTTATTTGTAGTAAGGTTTATTTTAACCCTCATTTAAATGTTAGCAAGGTGGAAAGTGTCCCATAGGGAACAATGACAACTGTGACTGTTCTGTAGCTCCATTTTAAGTATGATTTACCCACAACAAAAGCACTGTGGGCAAACGGACATTTGCAAACATAGCATCTATATATAGCGTGGCTCTTCTAGCCACCACTAGTGGACGGAAAAACAAGTACTTTCCAAGAATTGGACACTTATTTACCGCTTTCAGTTTTTATCTCTACACTATCTTTATACAACTTTGTTTGTTGTGTTTTAGAGTGGTAGCGCCCAGAGATATTTATCACTTATGTGTTACAATTCTCTATTTAAGGTTTATGGCTGACGTTCCAGATATTCATCTCAGGCAGCCACCTTAGGAGCGCTCTAAGTTGGACATTTGAATAAAAAAACTAAAAATAAAATTAATTAGTTCTGCTGCATACTATGTTGGAGTATAACTGGAAAAACTAAGGGCAAATTCCACCAGCAAAATGAGCATAATTTTAATTTCAAGTATGGAAGAAGATGAATATTTCATAGAACAGTTTGGGAAATTCTGATCATCTCTAGATAAATAGATCACTGTTTTGAGATCCACTAAAGAACAAGCCAATGTACCCCGGGAAGATTTACAACCACCTATAAGTAACAATTTGTATCTAACACCTATGTTTTTCCTACATGCTGTAAAGAGATATTCATCGGGGTCAGACAATGAGATATTGTTGGTGAGAGGTGTTTTTCCTCCCACTTTTATAAAATCTTTCATTCCGTAGCCAACACCAAGAAATTCCTGAGTTAAGTATCTCAGTACAGAACAGTAAAACAATTTAACATGATCCAACTGTTTGTTGGTTTTTAGAAGGTTCAAGTGGCCCAGAATCAACATGTGGATCGAGTCCCAGTAAATTTTCTTATAGGTTGCTATTTACTAATTGTAAATTATTAATATAAATTAGAAATGGATATTTTTACTGTTAAAGTATTTTATATGGCTTTTTTTAAGATTGAAACAGGTATTGAACATTTGTGAACAGGCGCGGGCTGGGAGAGGGAAGCCCGGGGGGCACATAGACGGCCACATCACATGACACGGGATGCGGCCTCGTCATTGATGATGCATCTCGTGTCATCAGATGCGGCCGCGGGTAAAAATGTGGTATGTTGCATCCCGGGGGCGGCCGGCCGGCCTATCCCCCGGCCCTAATAGCGGTCTGACTGAGTGGCCCGCCCCTGTTTGTGAATTAATTTGCTGCTAAAGTATTTATTGGCTCAATATCATGAAACATTCAGGATCTGAACCATGTGATATTTCCTCACAAATCTTGATTCAAGTTATTACCCCTTCTCCTAATGTTCTATTTGAAGACTATGGAGAGCCCATCATCATCATCATCATCATCATCTATTTATATAGCACCCATATAAACATAATTATGTGTTTTCCATGTTTACCTTGAGGACAGAAGAGTGAGAAACCCCGGCTGATATAAAGCACTGAGTTGTTATTTATCATACAGTAATAAGTTCCTTGGTCCATCTGGCCACATGATTTAATGGTCAAGCTGTAGGCAGATCCTGTTCTGTCTGGTAAGAAACGTATCCTCAGATTTGGATCACTGTATTTTTGCTTCTTCGTGGGACTAAGGAACACAATTGATTCTAGATTCTTGGAGTCTTTCTTTTGATGCAACCAGAAGACTCCCAAGTCCATGGATTCTCCCATATCAGGATTACATTTTAACCTCACTTTCTCTGAAAAGCCGGTCTGCACCGATGGACCTTGTAGCTTCAGCTGGTGAGAACCTAAAATAGATATAACAAAGAGTTCACAGATCGGTGATAGATATGAGCAATCCATAATTAGGTGTATGTATTTATTTACAGTCTATGTTTGAGTAACTCATGTTCTTGTATTATAAATATGAAATTTATATTTGTAAGTATGCCGTCTATTTGTTGTCCTCATCAATGTTACTCTTGTCACATATTGTGGATTCAAATACATATAGTTAATATTTCAGTATTGTGTCATCTGCAATACAAACAGCTTAATAAATATCATACCTATATAATGGGTTCGGGCAACCTGTGACTCACCATTGTGAGCTCATTGTGGAACTGCAAGTCCCAGTATATCCTGCCAGCCTCTGTCCCTTTTCATAACGTGCCAAGGTTCAGATCCACCATTATACTTTGTGAATGTCTTATATTTAGTGCTTTCTTCAAGTGAAACATAAACGTAAAAACGGAAGGATGCTGTTTTTAAACAATTTTTTATATTTCATATTCCCTAAGTGGCATACCTATAAAAGGTAGCTAAATTCAGATATCACTTTCAATTCACTTCACCATCCCTTTTACACCTATTTCACAAACTTAACAGCGAATGTGACAGAGATCATAAAATGAAGTGAAAATAAAGCACATAGTGACATAGTAATGTTACTATAGATAAAAAGGAGTGAAAGAAAAAAATTAAGTAAACTTATATGTTAGATTGTAGATCCCCAAATCTCTGTTGTTTCATTGGTATATATCAGCGGTATCATCATCACCATTTATTTATATAGCGCCACTGATTACAATAATTTATAAAATAAACCAGTGGTCTAAATTCTCTACCGTCACTTCTAAACTTCCACTTCGAACACTGTGTATATATATATATTATATATATATATATATATATATATATATATATATATATATATATAATATATATATATATATATATATATATATATATATATATATATATATATATGTATATATTACAGAAACAGGTTTTCCCTTTATATAGTAAAAGGAGCGACTGAAAGACACCACAGTACATTTAAACATACATAACTCTTTAGTTCATGCTAAGTATATTATATAAGGGTTACAAATCTTTATACTAGCCGCCATGGGTCAAAAACGAACACAGGTGGTTTAAACAAATTGAAGTGCTGTCCTGCACAGCACACAGGTACAATATATTTGGGAAAATATGACTTACATGAGATGAGGCAAAGGAAAAGCAGAGGACAGATGACCGTGGCCATAATGTGATATTCTGCTGTGGTCCCAGTGCTGATAGAAGAAGTAATTCTCATACCTGAGACCTAGATCTTCACACCAGAGAGGATGTGATGTCAGTCACACTCAGTGCTAATCATAGAAGAACAAATATGTCATAATGCATAAAACAGCAATGCTGCAGCCCTTCATTTGCAGCGAACATAATTATTGTATTCAAAGGGGAAGGTTTCTTTTAATAGAGGTAATGAAATTGTTGAATGTATTGAACTATGAATACAGACAATAAAACAAATTTCCTCTTTTGCTGTGAAAAACAGACTAGAGGGGGGAGGGAGGGAGTGATGTGAGAGCAGTATGACAGACTGGAAGGGAGGGGGTGATGTTAGAGCAGTATGACAGACTGGAGGGGGGGGGGGGAGGGGTGATGTATAGAGCAGTATGACAGACTGGAGGAGGGGAGGGGGTGATGTGAGAGCAGTATTACAGACTGGAGGGTGAGGGGGTGATGTTAGAGCAGTATGACAGACTGGAGGGGAGGGGTGATGTTAGAGCAGTATGACAGACTGGAGGGGAGGGGGTGATGTTAGAGCAGTATGACAGACTGGAGGGGAGAGGGTGATGTGAGAGCAGTATGACAGACTGGAGGGGGAGGGGGTGATGTGAGAGCAGTATGACAGACTGGAGGGGAGAGGGTGATGTTAGAGCAGTATGACAGACTGGAGGGGAGAGGGTGATGTGAGAGCAGTATGACAGACTGGAGGGGAGAGGGTGATGTTAGAGCAGTATGACAGACTGGGGGGGAGGGGGGTGACGTTAGAGCAGTATGACAGACTGGAGGGGAGAGGGTGATGTTAGAGCAGTATGACAGACTGGGGGGGAGGGGGTGACGTTAGAGCAGTATGACAGACTGGAGGGGTGGGGGGTGACGTTAGAGCAGTATGACAGACTGGAGGGGAGAGGGTGATGTGAGAGCAGTATGACAGACTGGAGGGGAGGGGTGATGTGAGAGCAGTATTACAGACTGGAGGGGAGGGGGGTGATGTTAGAGGCAGTATGACAGACTGGAGGGGAGGGGGTGATGTTAGAGCAGTATGACAGACTGGAGGGGAGGGGGTGATGTTAGAGCAGTATGACAGACTGGAGGGGAGAGGGTGATGTGAGAGCAGTATGACAGACTGGAGGGGATGATGTGAGAGCAGTATGACAGACTGGAGGGGAGAGGGTGATGTTAGAGCAGTATGACAGACTGGAGGGGAGAGGGTGATGTGAGAGCAGTATGACAGACTGGAGGGGAGAGGGTGATGTGAGAGGCAGTATGACAGACTGGAGGGGAGGGGGTGATGTGAGAGCAGTATGACAGACTGGAGGGGAGGGGTGATGTGAGAGCAGTATGACAGACTGGAGGGGAGGGGGTGATGTGAGAGCAGTATGACAGACTGGAGGGGAGGGGTGATGTTAGAGCAGTATGACAGACTGGAGAGGAGGGGTGATGTTAGAGCAGTATGACAGACTGGAGGGAGAGGGTGATGTGAGAGCTGTATGACAGACTGGAGGGGAGAGGGGTGATGTGAGAGCAGTATGACAGACTGGAGGGGAGGGGTGATGTTAGAGCAGTATGACAGACTGGAGGGAGGGGGTGATGTTAGAGCAGTATGACAGACTGGAGGGGAGGGGTGATGTGAGAGCAGTATTACAGACTGGAGGGGAGGGGGTGATGTGAGAGCAGTATGACAGACTGGAGAGGAGGGGGTGATGTTAGAGCTGTATGACAGACTGGAGGGGAGGGGGGTGATGTGAGAGCAGTATGACAGACTGGAGGGGAGGGGGTGATGTGAGAGCTGTATGACAGACTGGAGGGGAGGGGGTGATGTGAGAGCAGTATGACAGACTGGAGGGGAGGGGGTGATGTGAGAGCAGTATGACAGACTGGAGAGGAGGGGTGATGTTAGAGCAGTATGACAGACCGGGGGAGGGGGTGATGTGAGAGCAGGTATGACAGACTGGAGGGGAGGGGGTGATGTGAGAGCTGTATGACAGACTGGAGAGGAGGGGGTGATGTGAGAGCAGTATGACAGACCGGGGGGAGGGGGTGATGTTCGAGCAGTATGACAGACTGGAGGGGAGGGGGTGATGTTCGAGCAGTATGACAGACTGGAGGGGAGGGGGTGATGTGAGAGCTGTATGACAGACTGGAGGGGAGGGGGTGATGTGAGAGCTGTATGACAGACTGGAGGGGGTGATGTGAGAGCAGTATGACAGACTGGAGGGGAGGGGGTGATGTGTGAGCAGTATGACAGACTGGAGGGGGAGGGGATGATGTTAGAGCAGTATGACAGACTGGGGGGAGGGGGGTGATGTGAGAGCAGTATGACAGACTGGAGGGGAGGGGGTGATGTGAGAGCTGTATGACAGACTGGAGAGGCGGGGGTGATGTGAGAGCAGTATGACAGACCGGGGGGAGGGGGTGATGTGAGAGCAGTATGACAGACTGGAGGGGAGGGGGTGATGTTAGAGCAGTATGACAGACTGGAGGGGAGGGGGTGATGTGAGAGCTGTATGACAGACTGGAGGGGAGGGGGTGATGTGAGAGCTGTATGACAGACTGGAGGGGGTGATGTGAGAGCAGTATGACAGACTGGAGGGGAGGGGGGTGATGTGTGAGCAGTATGACAGACTGGAGGGAGGGGGTGATGTTAGAGCAGTATGACAGACCGGGGGGAGGGGGTGATGTGAGAGCAGTATGACAGACTGGAGGGGAGGGGGTGATGTGAGAGCTGTATGACAGACTGGAGAGGAGGGGGTGATGTGAGAGCAGTATGACAGACCGGGGGGAGGGGGTGATGTGAGAGCAGTATGACAGACTGGAGGGGAGGGGGTGATGTTCGAGCAGTATGACAGACTGGAGGGGAGGGGGGTGATGTGAGAGCTGTATGACAGACTGGAGGGGAGGGGGTGATGTGAGAGCTGTATGACAGACTGGAGGGGGGTGATGTGAGAGCAGTATGACAGACTGGAGGGGAGGGGGTGATGTGTGAGCAGTATGACAGACTGGAGGGGAGGGGATGATGTTAGAGCAGTATGACAGACCGGGGGGAGGGGGTGATGTGAGAGCAGTATGACAGACTGGAGGGGAGGGGGTGATGTGAGAGCTGTATGACAGACTGGAGAGGCGGGGGTGATGTGAGAGCAGTATGACAGACCGGGGGGAGGGGTGGTGATGTGAGAGCAGTATGACAGACTGGAGGGGAGGGGGTGATGTTAGAGCAGTATGACAGACTGGAGGGGAGGGGGTGATGTGAGAGCTGTATGACAGACTGGAGGGAGGGGGGTGATGTGAGAGCTGTATGACAGACTGGAGGGGGTGATGTGAGAGCAGTATGACAGACTGGAGGGGAGGGGGTGATGTGTGAGCAGTATGACAGACTGGAGGGGAGGGGGTGATGTTAGAGCAGTATGACAGACCGGGGGGAGGGGGTGATGTTAGAGCTGTATGACAGACTGGAGGGGAGGGGGTGATGTGAGAGCTGTATGACAGACTGGAGGGGAGGGGGTGATGTTAGAGCAGTATGACAGACCGGGGGGAGGGGGGGTGATGTGAGAGCAGTATGACAGACTGGAGGGGAGGGGGGTGATGTTAGAGCAGTATGATAGACTGGAGGGGAGGGGGGTGATGTGAGAGCTGTATGACAGACTGGAGGGGAGGGGGTGATGTTAGAGCAGTATGACAGACTGGAGGGGAGGGGGTGATGTGAGAGCAGTATGACAGACTGGAGGGGAGGGGGTGATGTTAGAACAGTATGACAGACTGGAGGGGAGGGGGTGATGTGAGAGCAGTATGACAGACCGGGGGGAGGGGGTGATGTTAGAGCTGTATGACAGACTGGAGGGAGGGGGGTGATGTGAGAGCTGTATGACAGACTGGAGGGGAGGGGGTGATGTTAGAGCAGTATGACAGACCGGGGGGAGGGGGTGATGTTAGAGCTGTATGACAGACTGGAGGGGAGGGGGTGATGTGAGAGCTGTATGACAGACTGGAGGGGAGGGGTGATGTTAGAGCAGTATGACAGACTGGAGGGGAGGGGGTGATGTTAGAGCAGTATGACAGACCGGGGGGAGGGGGGTGATGTGAGAGCAGTATGACAGACTGGAGGGGAGGGGGTGATGTTAGAGCAGCATGATAGACTGGAGGGGAGGGGGTGATGTTAGAGCAGTATGACAGACTGGAGGGGAGGGGGTGATGTAGAGCAGTATGACAGACCGAGGGGGGAGGGGGTGATGTTAGAGCAGTATGACAGACCGGGGGGAGGGGGTGATGTTAGAGCAGTATGACAGACTGGAGGGGAGGGGGGTGATGTAGGAGCAGTATGACAGACCGGGGGGAGGGGGGTGATGTAGGAGCAGTATGACAGACTGGAGGGGAGGGGGTGATGTTAGAGCAGTATGACAGACTGGAGGGGAGGGGGTGATGTGAAAGCAGTATGACAGACTGGAGGGGAGGGGTGATGTTAGAGCAGTATGACAGACTGGAGGGGAGGGGGTGATGTGAGAGCAGTATGACAGACTGGAGGGGAGGGGGTGATGTTAGAGCTGTATGACAGACTGGAGGGAAGGGGGTGATGTTAGAGCAGTATGACAGACCGGGGGGAAGGGGGTGATGTAGGAGCAGTATGACAGACTGGAGGGGAGGGGGTGATGTTAGAGCAGTATGACAGACTGGAGGGAGGGGGTGATGTTAGAGCTGTATGACAGACTGGAGGGGGTGGGGGTGATGTGAGAGCAGTATGACAGACTGGGGGGAGGGGGTGATGTAGGAGCAGTATGACAGGACTGGAGGAGAGGGGGGGGTGATGTGAGAGCAGTATGACGGAGGGGGGGGGGGTGATGTTAGAGCTGTATGACAGACTGGAGGGGAGGGGTGATGTTAGAGCAGTATGACAGACTGGAGAGGAGGGGTGATGTTAGAGCAGTATGACAGACTGGAGGGGAGGGGGTGATGTTAGAGCAGTATGACAGACTGGAGGGGAGGGGTGATGTTAGAGCAGTATGACAGACTGGAGAGGAGGGGGTGATGTTAGAGCAGTATGACAGACTGGAGGGGAGGGGGGTGATGTGAGAGCAGTATGACAGACTGGAGGGGAGAGGGTGATGTTAGAACAGTATGACAGACTGGAGGGGAGGGGGTGATGTTAGAGCTGTATGACAGCCTGGAGGGGAGGGGGTGATGTTAGAGCAGTATGACAGCCTGGAGGGGAGAGGGTGATGTTAGAGCAGTATGACAGCCTGGAGGGAGAGGGTGATGTGAGAGCAGTATGACAGACTGGAGGGGAGGGGTGATGTGAGAGCAGTATGACAGACTGGAAGGGAGGGGGGGTGATGTGAGAGCAGTATGACAGACTGGAGGGGAAGGGGTGATGTTAGAGCAGTATGACAGACTGGAGGGGAGGGGGTGATGTGAGAGCTGTATGACAGACTGGAGGGGAGGGGGTGATGTGAGAGCAGTATGACAGACTGGAGGGGAGGGGGTGATGTTAGAGCTGTAAGACAGACTGGAGGGGAGGGGGTGATGTGAGAGCACTATGACAGACTGGAGGGGGTGATGTTAGAGCAGTATGACAGACTGGAGGGGAGGGGGTGATGTGAGAGCTGTATGACAGACTGGAGAGGAGGGGGTTGATGTTAGAGCTGTATGACAGACTGGAGGGGGTAGGGTGATGTGAGAGCTGTATGACAGACTGGAGGGGAGGGGGTGATGTTAGAGCAGTATGACAGACTGGTGGGGAGGGGGTGATGTGTGAGCAGTATGACAGACTGGAGGGGAGGGGGTGATGTTAGAGCAGTATGACAGACCGGGGGGAGGGGGTGATGTTAGAGCTGTATGACAGACTGGAGGGAGGGGGTGATGTGAGAGCTGTATGACAGACTGGAGGGGAGGGGGTGATGTTAGAGCAGTATGACAGACTGGAGGGGAGGGGGGTGATGTGAGAGCAGTATGACAGACTGGAGGGGAGGGGGTGATGTTAGAACAGTATGACAGACTGGAGGGGAGGGGGTGATGTGAGAGCAGTATGACAGACCGGGGGGAGGGGGTGATGTTAGAGCTGTATGACAGACTGGAGATGATGTGAGAGCTGTATGACAGACTGGAGGGGAGGGGGTGATGTTAGAGCAATATGACAGACCGGGGGGAGGGGGTGATGTGAGAGCAGTATGACAGACTGGAGGGGAGGGGGTGATGTTAGAGCAGTATGATAGACTGGAGGGGAGGGGGTGATGTTAGAGCAGTATGACAGACTGGAGGGGAGGGGGTGATGTTAGAGCAGTATGACAGACCGGAGGGGGGAGGGGGTGATGTTAGAGCAGTATGACAGACCGGGGGGAGGGGGTGATGTTAGAGCAGTATGACAGACTGGAGGGGAGGGGGTGATGTAGGAGCAGTATGACAGACCGGGGGGAGGGGGTGATGTAGGAGCAGTATGACAGACTGGAGGGGAGGGGGTGATGTTAGAGCAGTATGACAGACTGGAGGGGAGGGGGGTGATGTGAAAGCAGTATGACAGACTGGAGGGGAGGGGTGATGTTAGAGCAGTATGACAGACTGGAGGGGAGGGGGTGATGTGAGAGCAGTATGACAGACTGGAGGGGAGGGGGTGATGTTAGAGCTGTATGACAGACTGGAGGGGAGGGGGTGATGTTAGAGCAGTATGACAGACCGGGGGGAAGGGGGTGATGTAGGAGCAGTATGACAGACTGGAGGGGAGGGGGTGATGTTAGAGCAGTATGAAAGACTGGAGGGGAGGGGGTGATGTTAGAGCTGTATGACAGACTGGAGGGGTGGGGTGATGTGAGAGCAGTATGACAGACTGGGGGGAGGGGGTGATGTAGGAGCAGTATGACAGACTGGAGGAGAGGGGGGGGGGTGATGTGAGAGCAGTATGACGGAGGGGGGGGGGGGGTGATGTTAGAGCTGTATGACAGACTGGAGGGGAGGGGGTGATGTTAGAGCAGTATGACAGACTGGAGAGGAGGGGTGATGTTAGAGCAGTATGACAGACTGGAGGGGAGGGGGTGATGTTAGAGCAGTATGACAGACTGGAGGGGAGGGGTGATGTTAGAGCAGTATAACAGACTGGAGAGGAGGGGTGATGTTAGAGCAGTATGACAGACTGGAGGGGAGGGGGTGATGTGAGAGCAGTATGACAGACTGGAGGGGAGAGGGTGATGTTAGAACAGTATGACAGACTGGAGGGGAGGGGGTGATGTTAGAGCTGTATGACAGACTGGAGGGGGTAGGGTGATGTGAGAGCTGTATGACAGACTGGAGGGGAGGGGGTGATGTTAGAGCAGTATGACAGACTGGAGGGGAGGGGGTGATGTGTGAGCAGTATGACAGACTGGAGGGGAGGGGGTGATGTTAGAGCAGTATGACAGACCGGGGGGAGGGGGTGATGTTAGAGCTGTATGACAGACTGGAGGGGAGGGGGTGATGTGAGAGCTGTATGACAGACTGGAGGGGAGGGGGTGATGTTAGAGCAGTATGACAGACTGGAGGGGAGGGGGTGATGTGAGAGCAGTATGACAGACTGGAGGGGAGGGGGTGATGTTAGAACAGTATGACAGACTGGAGGGAGGGGGTGATGTGAGAGCAGTATGACAGACCGGGGGGAGGGGGTGATGTTAGAGCTGTATGACAGACTGGAGGGGAGGGGGTGATGTGAGAGCTGTATGACAGACTGGAGGGGAGGGGGTGATGTTAGAGCAATATGACAGACCGGGGGGAGGGGGTGATGTGAGAGCAGTATGACAGACTGGAGGGGAGGGGGTGATGTTAGAGCAGTATGATAGACTGGAGGGGAGGGGGTGATGTTAGAGCAGTATGACAGACTGGAGGGGAGGGGGTGATGTTAGAGCAGTATGACAGACGAGGGGGAGGGGGTGATGTTAGAGCAGTATGACAGACCGGGGGGAGGGGGTGATGTTAGAGCAGTATGACAGACTGGAGGGGAGGGGGTGATGTAGGAGCAGTATGACAGACGGGGGGAGGGGGTGATGTAGGAGCAGTATGACAGACTGGAGGGGAGAGGGGGTGATGTTAGAGCAGTATGACAGACTGGAGGGGAGGGGGTGATGTGAAGCAGTATGACAGACTGGAGGGGAGGGGTGATGTTAGAGCAGTATGACAGACTGGAGGGGAGGGGGTGATGTGAGAGCAGTATGACAGACTGGAGGGGAGGGGGTGATGTTAGAGCTGTATGACAGACTGGAGGGGAGGGGGTGATGTTAGAGCAGTATGACAGACGGGGGGAAGGGGGTGATGTAGGAGCAGTATGACAGACTGGAGGGGAGGGGGTGATGTTAGAGCAGTATGAAAGACTGGAGGGGAGGGGGTGATGTTAGAGCTGTATGACAGACTGGAGGGGTGGGGTGATGTGAGAGCAGTATGACAGACTGGGGGGAGGGGGTGATGTAGGAGCAGTATGACAGACTGGAGGAGAGGGAGGGGGGTGATGTGAGAGCAGTATGACGGAGGGGGGGAGGGGGTGATGTTAGAGCTGTATGACAGACTGGAGGGGAGGGGTGATGTTAGAGCAGTATGACAGACTGGAGAGGAGGGGTGATGTTAGAGCAGTATGACAGACTGGAGGGAGAGGGGGTGATGTTAGAGCAGTATGACAGACTGGAGGGGAGGGGTGATGTTAGAGCAGTATAACAGACTGGAGAGGAGGGGTGATGTTAGAGCAGTATGACAGACTGGAGGGGAGGGGGTGATGTGAGAGCAGTATGACAGACTGGAGGGGAGAGGGTGATGTTAGAACAGTATGACAGACTGGAGGGGAGGGGGTGATGTTAGAGCTGTATGACAGCCTAGAGGGGAGGGGGTGATGTTAGAGCAGTATGACAGCCTGGAGGGAGAGGGTGATGTTAGAGCAGTATGACAGCCTGGAGGGGAGAGGGTGATGTGAGAGCAGTATGACAGACTGGAGGGAGGGGGTGATGTGAGAGCAGTATGACAGACTGGAAGGGAAGGGGGTGATGTGAGAGCAGTATGACAGACTGGAGGGGAAGGGGAGCTGACTTGTTAG